>NW_019212928.1:307473-344261 GCF_002532875.2 Varroa jacobsoni | reverse complement strand
GTTGAAGTCACCTCGCTTAACCTTATCATCAGTTAGCTCCCGGCTCCCCTCCCCCCCCCCGTGTCCACTCCCGTCTGCTCGGTGTCATTAAACGGGGGCTGATCAGGTTCAGCCTCTGCCACCTACTGCGGGTCGGCGGACTGATAGGTGTTTGGCATCGAGCCCTGTTCCATGTGGTCATATGAGGTGCGGTAAATTTGCGGGTTCTGGACATTGTTGTCGACGCGCTGCGGTCAGCTCGAAGCTGTTTTGTCGTTCTAGTGATGCTGGGCATATTCTAATAGGGCAATGTTAACTGCTACTAAAGTGCCAGTGTGACACAATGGTCGTTCGTAGGTCGCCGTCGACCGTCGCCTCCAGTGTGAACGCACACTAAAATAGTATAGTTTGCTCTTAACGACCTTAGCTCCGCTGCGCGTATTTGTATCGATTTTTTCTTTAATTGGCGTTACTTCTGTTATTATTATCGCTAGATTATAATAATGGATGGTAATCGTAGTTGTTTTGACAGGCCATGTAGTTCTATGGTATTAGTTCGATCTTCGTTGTCGCGCGACAAGCTATCGCTCAGTCGACGTAGTGAGTTTGTTGGCGGGATCGGCACGTTTTGCTTATCTGTTCCGGTATTTTACTACATAACTGATGGCATATTGTTGTCGTCGATATATAGGCGTTGAGCAATCTTCGAAAATGGGTCGTTTTAGTTTATACTTTTCGTATCGTTCTCATCCTTAATGAATTGTTATTGGTCTGTGTCTATGTACAATTCGTTCAACTTCGACGAAGTATGTTGACTTTATCTCTGTTTTGTGACATTCGGCCACCCTTATTGAAGTATTCTTTCATATCTATAGGAGACAGAGCTGTTATCTCGAACCAGCGGCGATCGTGAGTCCGCATAGTTGTGAGTGATAGGGCCACATTGCTGTACAGAGGCTGGGCGTGGCTGCAGCTGTTGCTGCGCGATTTCGTTGAGCCCCGAATGCGTCAGCGTTCTTGGTTCGCGATTGTAAAAGCGTCTCTGCCGGCGATGCCATAGTCGCCGTTCTGGTCTCTGTTTGGTCTTTCTTGTCTTTGATCCTTTTCTGCTATCATTTTTCACCTTCTAATTGTTTGTTTGCTTCCTCAAGTGCTTTATTCTATCTACTGGTGCTACTGTTTGTGTGGCATGTGGAGTCATCCTCTGTACGTAGTTAGTTTCATTGGTTTTCTTTGTTTGTTACTACGTGATGAACATACAAGTGTCTATGATGACAGTCCGTTGAGGCTGCTGATTCATATCGCTATACTCCAGTGACTGTTATTTGTTGCTATGTTATTTTTGCTTTGCTTTACTTTGTTTTTCTTTTTTTGCTGTTGTTGGAAGCCGAGAATGAGTCCGCTATGTTTGCGTCTGAGGTGTCGCGTGCCGGATGACGGGAGTCCAAGGGCGTCAAGCAGGTACGTCGGACGGTCCAGCTGTTGACTACTGCTATCGCCTTTTCTAAATGCATTCTTCGATATCGAGAAGATGTCGCTTACCAAATTCCTTAATGCTCGCTAACTTTCTTGTGTTCAGGTTACATACATATAGGTTACTTCATTCTGAACTCTTTCTTTCTCTGTCAGTTCCGTAATCCAGCATTCAGCGTGAACTCATCTTCATGATAGAGTGCAGCAGAGTAGAAGCTTATCTGTTCGTTCAATCATTATAGTAATAATTGATTCGGAACCTTTGTAGGTATGTTTGTCCTGAAATACTTTTTTGCAAAAGTAAGGTCTGCATGGTATACGACGCTCGGTCCCTACGAGGAAGAAATGTCTGTAATACGTGCGCGATTGGTATGCTCTTATTCTGTACGACTGTGAACATGCTTCCTTGCACGTATATGGGCTAAAATTGGCGGCCATGCTACGTTTAGTGCTCTGGCAAGAGTTAACGGAACATCAACATTCTTTAACTCAGGTGGTGTGGCAGAGAGGGTTCCCGGCTAGCTTTTTTTTTGTTTTATCGTATCCGTTCTCCGTAGTCATCGAGCTAATTATCCGGAGCACTCGAGACTAGTCTAAAAGCAACCCGCCTCATCCACATCAATACAGTGATCATTCCATATGGCAATAGCGTTACTCGCATGCACATCTCTTCTGTTGATCAGACCAGTACAGCTGTCTGATACTGTTGCTGCGTTTCCTGATTTGATTTCTTCAGCGTCTCCGTTTTCATTTTACCCCAACTCTGCTGTCGCTTGTGTGTGCTACTGGTTTTAACTGGACGATCATATCCGAAAAGTCGGCCCCCCGGAACTCTGGGCAGCACAACGAGGCGCTCGTGCGCGCTGCCTCTTTTGCCTTGGCCTGAACGGTCGCTGAGGCAGTGCCAACTGCCCTATACTGCGGTCCATTCAGATCGTGTAAGTCTTCCGCAATTTCAATAACGTTTGAACGTAATGGTCATCCAAGAGGTTAGTGATTGTTTTCAAATCCTGTTGTTGCCGGAAGTCTGATAGCCCCGACGCCGGGATTCTGCTTGCAGATGCTTGAATTATTGTTACTGTTCAGACCGGACGCACGTGCCAATAGCTCCAACGCGAGCTTTTCGTTATACTCGCTTAATGGCAGAGGTGCTCCGCCGTCCGGCTGTATCGCGTACACTCAGAAGTCCGACGTAAACGAGGGCAATGTCGAGATGCCGTATCGGTTGGAGAGATTGTTAGCGTCGACGGTGTCAAGCTCGGGCGTTTGCCTCGAGCTACGCACGGGCATCGTTGAGCTTCTACACGAGACCGCGAACTTCAATTGCTTCAGCATTTCTGAGCAAATCGAGACCTGTCAAAAGCACAACGAAATGAGAACAGACGTGTATATATATACGTTTATATATATATACGTTTATATAGGATATAAATATGTATAAATAAATTCTCTTTCCTTTATATATATAAAGGAAAGAGGACGCATAACTAAAGGAACAATATGTTATGGGATCGGTTAAAACTTGCAAAAGGTGATAGTGGCGACAAGTGGTAAAATGGCAGGCATGTATAGCATAGGCAAATGTCTGTGTTTTTCTTCGTACAGAATCCACTAGGCAGTCTAGTTGGTAGATGGCTTGGTAACTGAGTGAATCGACGGCCATGTTGAAACCGTTTTCACTGACGAGTTATATATGATAAGTCGGTTAATTCCATTCGACGCAGTCATAGTTTACGTGCGTGTAGCATGTGATGTTTTCGACAAATAAATAAGATTAACAATTTTCCATGACGCTGATAATGAAGCTTACCTTGTCTTCCTTTGAGAGGGACCTCGCCTTCCACAAGAACTCGGCAATGCCTACCAACGCTGCCAGTAACAAACCGAGTAGAAGGACAACGAAGACGCCGCCTACGTTGGCTAAGCTAAGTTCGGTGACTGCCGATGATTTCTTGGTATCGTCGGTGCATTTGCCTCCTCCTTTGCGCTCCTTCCACCATTTCTCCTTGAAGCTGTGCAATTTTCCTGCCTCCTGCAGTTGCAGGATGCCCGACGATAGCACTTGTCTGCAACATACGAGATTGGAGCAGCAAAGTGGACACGTGCGAAAAAAAATTAGCATTGAAATAATAGTAGCAGCAGCAAGGGCAACAGCAGGACACAGACGAACTAGCAAAAGGACAGAACCCTGACATGCAGAAGACCACAGATTAAAACCTAGGGACAGAGTTGCTGGACACACTAATCTTCACGTATAGATAATAGTAGCTTTATTCCTAACGTCGTGTGCGGCCACTGGACTGTCAAAGTACATCACAGCGCGACAGCCTATAACCAGTCTTAGAAATTGATTTCGTCAACGAGGAAGTTTTCATCCTTTTCGACTGAAAATCTCATTTGGAAGGTAGGAAAAACTAGGCCAAGCGTCTGCCTAGTTTTGACGACCGAGTGCGACGACCAGCAGCTCTCATTCTTTCCCAGCGGAGCTGTAAAGTCGTGAAATGAAGAGGGGCTATAGTGGGTCGCCGTGGCTACTCTACAACCGCCACCCTCCTCAGGCGACAGATTTTCTTCACCCTATAACCAATCCCGTCCCTAGGGGGCCGTCAGTATGCTTAGGTTTTGTGCGCTGTTAGCTGGCCGCCTTGGTAATGGCTGGCGAAATCGAGGCTAACTGGGTGGGAAAGAGCTGGTGGCTGTTCTGAAAGCCAGGCAGTATCCCTCTTCTCCTTTCTGTGGGGGTTCGGGGGGGGGGGGGGGACGTAGGAAGAGCAGTTGTTGTAACATCAACGAACAAACTGGTGAAGAAAAAGATGACGAAGAAGGAATAAGGTTACTGGCCAGCTCGACGATGAGCGATATAAGTATTGGTTTTGAATCGAAATGTGGAAGAAAACGACTCAATATTACTTCCTAGAAGTTCACCCACATAAACTCTGAAAACAACGATGAGTGAAACTATACGATTTTTTATCGGAATCACTTTAGGCTTTTTTTTTTTGTCAAAATACATATGAAAAAAGGATTATTTGTATATGGATGCACAACATTTATAGGTGGATGATGGTTCAGATTAACAGTTATTTGTGTTACACATAATAACTCGCTCCGTTCGTCTGACTTGTACCTATGGAAAGGTCAAGTTGGCAAAAGCATAACGGTTAAATATTTAGCTATGTTTTCTAAAACTATACTTAGCTAACCAGGCACAGCTTAGTGAACGTACTCATACTGCTTGTTGGCCTTAGGTTATTTAATTATTGATGTACCTAAGTAGTATAATACTAAGTTATATAAGGACAATTTCGCTCCTTCAGCCTATAAAGATTAATACAGATCAGTTAGTAAACCGACCTGAATGGCGAGTTCTTTACGGTGACAATGCCGTATCCTTTATTGTCGAGCAAACTTCCAATCTGGGTTAGGTTACAGTTTCTCTCGACGAGGAACTCGATCGAGGCAGATTCCATGAGGAACGCATAGTCGCTACGGATAAAAAAGTTTGTAAAAAATGCTTGGATCTGTATTGGCATACATATACGATATAAATTTTAACATTATTTGTCTAGTAATACAGAAAGGTTGACATCAAAGCTTTACCATAACAACAGTTATTTTGAGATCTTTATTTGTCCTTAATATAAGATCATCTGATATGCTTACCTTTTTTTTCATTTATATATATATATATATATATATATAAACAGTAAACGTTAATACCACCTAAAAGGCTACCTGTTTATCGTGCTAATGGTACGCACATATAAAATACCACTGGCGAAATGCATATATAAAATACTACTGATGAAAAATATTTATAATTTTTATATTCCACAAGGAACACAATATATATTTTGCACATAGCTGCAGGCTCAATCAACCGCTGTAAAACTAGCTTAGACAGAAAGAGCAGATGTTCACCATGTATTGCTATTACGGCAAGCGGCTAGCAATACAATTCTGTTAAATCGATTTGTCCTGCTTTACCGCACATAAATGACACCAGATTGCTAATATTGACAGTACAAAAAAAACACATGAAAAGCTTCGCTTAAAATCGCAATGTAAGAGCTGCATATAGCACACACTAACCCATTGCTAACTCTTTGCTTTCCTTCGGCGGAGGTTGCGACATAGGTGTTGCGTTCCTCCATAAACTTGTGCATCTTCATAAATGTGGGGATCTTGGACTCCTTGAAGAAGGCTCGGGTGCTGCCGGATTTGACACAGCCATACTGGATCTTTGTTTGTTTGGCGAGGTCCTCGGCACTCTCGACTGGATAGACCGTTTTCTCGACGGTTAAAAAGGCGGCCAAATTGGCGGTGTACGATGAAATCATGATTAGTGTAAAAAAGTACCAGATACCCGCTACCGTACGGGTCGACATGGCCTTAGGAGCCAGGTCAGATCCCTGTTGCATGAGAGACCCTACAAGAGGCAGAAAAGGGAAAAGAAGAAGGCAAAATACACATAGTAACTAGAGTTAACAAAACGAGAAAAGACGCCAAGAGAAGCCCTCCTTTCTCAGGCATCAGTGGACGAATGATACCAATTGGAATATTGGTGGCAACATTCAGTTTAAGTAAACGAATAAGCGAAACCGCGCTACGAGAGACGAAAATCATCGGTAAACGAACTGAGAAGCATTGGAAAGCAATGGAGACTGTAGAGTCTCTTCGTTGCCAGTCAGGCAAATCCACCCCGAGGGCACGCCACACCTGTGTCCTGTTGCACATTGGTTGTCCCAACTAGCTCGTAGCTTTCAGTTCCGTCCTCTTTTGCGCACGGAAAACGAAAGTGTAGCGGGGCGCCGGTCCGCCTGGATACTATGCCCAGGCCCATTGTTGACTTATTGTATTACAAGCATAGCATATCGATCAGACAGGAACAAGCACCTAAGGACGCCCAGGGCTTTCGTCGCTTCATCTCGATAAAGGCCGGGATTTAGGCTTTGTGAACGTAGCGGTGGACGGTGAACTGTAGCCGTAGTTACAGTCCAACAATACGAAACAAAATAATGAAAACGAGTAAGTAAGTGAGTGTTTGTGTGTCTGTGTCTGCGTATGTGTATGTATAAGTGAGCTTTTTGTAGCAGAAGGTGAAGGGCTGACGGAACGGATAGGAGATAACCGATCTGTAAATGGAAATGTAGAAATATAAGAGTGACACTGATACGAACCGATAGTGAACCACATGGAGTTGAGTAGTGAAAAGCTGTTTTCGAGAACCTGGTCATTTTGGCGGCAGGGATGAGGATTGTCCCACTCGTAGGGCGACATGCGACCGACCAGGAAAAGCACGCATGATACCCCCAGGTATGCGCCCACCACGTATGTCCAGACCTCTGTAGAAAACGGCGACAGAAAACCGAACAATGAGGTGGCCTTTTGAGTAGGTTTTTTAAATAGAATCGAGATGCCGGTGTTCATAAACGGCATCGTGAAGTCCACTGCTGCCTCTCGAGCTGACGTAATCGTCAAGTCGGCTATTGCAAGATCCGCCTGCAATATGACATCATAAAAATGACAAAGCCAAGATAACCACCAGTGTCATTACGGAACGATTCAATTGCAAAAGTAGATCAGAATGCTTTTCTTCTTTTTGCTAAACGTCAAAGTCTTCTAGTGCTGCACCTCTAAAGTGAGTAAAGGGACGGATACTTTGAGCAAATTACAAATTCAAATTAAATTATATTGGCCCTGATAAAACGTCACTATGTGGTGGGCTAAAATTAAAAACCTTAACAATCTGAAAGAATTTCCAAATCTTAATTGAATATTGAGTAAATATCTATTCGTTATGACACATTCTACTACCCGTCATTGAGGTACCTAAAATTATTATATACCTGCAGATCCATATTAGCGTCGTAAAAAGACTCGTCTAAAGCATGGGATTATTCCTATTACCGTGTAAATTTGGACCTTGAGAAAATTACATACGCGATTTACTATTAACGAGTTTAAATAGAATGTTGATTCAGCCTAAATATTTTCCGTATCGAATATTCTAGAACGACAGATTTGTAATACCATATTTGCAAGCGTCAACTTGACCTTGAATAGAATAGGACATTTTTGCAGTGATCTTCTACATTTCGATCAGAAAATATCTAGAAACGTTTACCACATAAAAACAGAGCAGAAAATGAGTTTATTCAGATCCACAAGCATTACGCATGTTTTCCTCTTCGGCTCGAAAGTAGCAGACGAACCTTTCCGTAGACGACCTCTCCTATCATTCCGTTCCAGACACCGGTGTCGCTTTTTATGCCGTATGCACCATCAGCTGCCAGCCGGATCTCGTATGAGAATCCAAGGTCCTTGCTTAGTTCCTGCAGTAGATCGACGCAATAACCTTCGAAGCGCTCGTTGCCAGTTAGGAACTTGGCAGACTCCTTCAGCATCATGTACGGGTCCGTCTGAAACGTGTGAAATAAAATAATTTGACTATATCTACTAACAAGCGCAGCTAGATATGCTATTTATAAGAAATGAACTTTACGAACACTTACCGAAAAATGAATAAACAGTTACTCTAAAAAATGAATCTTTGCTTTCTTTTTCGAAAGCCACGTCCGAGGCACTTTTAATAACGTTATTCAATTTGGAGTGAGCTTAGCACATGGTCATGTAACAGCGTAAACATAATCATCAGTTGATAGGCCCGCGTAACTCTGCTGTAACTTATAGGGAGAACGCTTCTGTGTAGCGAACGCAGTACAGAAAAAAATAATCGCGGTAGATCTAGCCGTTGCAATAAATTTTGTTTCGCCCAAAGAGCCCACCGACTCCGATCAAATCTGTCATTACCTATAAGAGTTTCAAGAACGGATAGTTGAAGCTGACTGATGCTGATTTCACTTGCCAAAAAAAAAGAGGCGAAAATTATGAAATTTTGAATTTCAATGAAAGCAGAGCGAAACGAAAACTCCTGCTTAGAGGTTAGTTAATTATTAGTATTTTTGAACTGGTCAAACGGCGGCAACGCAGTGGTGTCATAAGTAATCAGGTGTCTGGATGAATTTTGATGAAAAATGTTTGTAAGGCATTGGGCATTTCCGTTGGTTTTGGAAGTAACTACTACACTACAATAAGCATAAAAGAAAAATTTCAACATCAGTAAAATTATATCCCGATAGATAGCTAATTACAATTAAATCACTGTTAATGAAGGCTGTTCAGTAAATCTAGAACGCTATAAAGCCAAATGAATTGATCAGGCGAAACGTACAGCCAAACCTTTTTAAAGGACACATAAATGGTCATCCGCCCACTTCGCTTCGCTGTCGTGATCCAAATTGCTCGAATCGACGTCCTATACTGGAAAGGAGTTTATAGTTTTCGGCCTGATGTACTGCGGTGCTGCAACGGGGGATATTGGATAAAGCAAAAGCCGACTGTTGCGATTTGTGGTAGAACCGCCCAGACTGGCAAGTGAAACGTTTGTGTCTATAGAAACAGATTTACCTAGGAAAAAGGAAAAGCGGTGTCCAAAGACGAAACCTCCTAAAGAGAGGCAACCTTCTCTAGAAGAAAGTTTAGTCGCTGATTTTCCTCCGAGTGGGAAAAATCATCGGCACCGTCTGTTGTAGCCATAACCAATAGCCGAATAAGGCGAAGCGGGCTACGTTTTATTGTGACAAAGTGGAGAAAGGTTTAGCAGCAGGCTCCTTTTGGGAGTATGGATCGTGCCTCAGTGTAGTTTTTAACAGTCCATCGAAGACGCGTTTCCCACCACTAGACCACAGCGGCTCCCCGCCAGCTCCGCCCGCCAGCAAACGCGGCGCGCTGCCAAGAATAGCCAGACTTGAGGTTCTTGCCTGTCCCCTATGAGGTCTAAGTGGAAGGGTGAAGATCCACAGACAAAAGGATGGCTACTTCTAGTGACCGTTAGTTTCGATTGTTGTCCCATAGGCGGTCGTTGGGGCGGTTTCCTATGGATACGATAAGTTGCGGGAAGGCAAGCTTATTAGCTAGTGACGAACATGATCAAAGCAGTGAAAAAGTCGCTCATGGGGTCGACGTGGGGGGAGATCGAACGCAGTGATCAGCACTGAAGCTAAGTAGAATTTATCGGCCAAGCAGACTTTGTTGTCGTTTGCCTCAACCGGGAAGTTGGCGTTAGCTCGGCGAACATCGGTAGAAATTCTGCGCTATATTAACGTGAAGTAAAGCTAAGGAAGAACGATAGGCAGAGAAAGCAACAACTCGACACGCACACGACACATCTACACATACGCCATACCGTGGTACGCGCGTTTCTGCTAAAGGTCCTCTGCTAAAGAGAAATTCTGTGAGGTATTTGATGCTTGGTTTGGTACTTCACTTATTCGAAGTAAAGAAAAGCTTGAAACAATCGTTTTTTCCGATCGGAATTCGTCGTATTTCGCTTATCACAAAAGATATCAATAATAATTTAGCCTTACATAAGATCCAACGTAACTTAAGCTTTGATTCAGAATTCGTGTTAGTGCTTGTTAGAACTAAACATCGATAACAAAATTGAACAATAAACTTCGCTACGACGGTCTCGATTGTTGTTGGAAAATCCCTAACGTCTGAATAAGTTCATATAAATACTGTCTTTGCTTGATCAGATAAATTCAAACAAAATGCAGTTATATTTAAAAAGGTTCATAAAAAATGTAAACATATAATTCGTATGTATTGCACTTACGTGTACTTACATGCTTTGCTATATATGGGCCATTTGATCAGGGAGACAGACTTTATAGCGAGGATTAGCTTTAGACGATAGAATTAAACGTCCTTGTGAGAATTACGCCATTTCTATACAACCTTAGTTAAAGAAACCGTTTCAAGGTAGTTTCAAAAACCGTCGTAGGGTTTCATTCTTTGTCTTCGGTCTCGTGTGCGTGATGACTTTCGAAGTGAAAAAAGTTAGGTAACAGCTACGAATGGAATTATGCAAATAAACGAGAACGAGTAATGTTAGTGGCGCGTACTATTTTCGGTAATAACTCCTAGAGCACGAAGGTACTAAAGCTATTTTTGAGAACGCATGGCATCGCTCCTAAATAGGAAGGTTCCATAGGAGAAGAATGATAGTTGTTGGGAAAGAGCCAGTAGCACGTACGTAATCGCCAGACTATGTCCTTCTACTCTTGCACTGTTATTTTGTTGTTTTTTCTCAGCCCTACCTGAGTCCCCCTTCTCTTAACTGAATTCAGATACTCCGAAAACTATGCCTGTCTCAAGAAGAAAGATTGTTTCCATCGTATTCCCTGTGTCCCGCTTTACAAACAGCTATTGCGTATCTACTTCTGACAGACTCTGTCTGTCTTACGGACTTCTCAAACTGGCTGTCGTTCTATCTCGCTCGAAGACCCTCTTCGGACTTCGATTCTGCCGACTACTGCTCGCCGCAATACAAAGTGCAGACTACACAAAGCATCATGTTCACTCAAAGCCGGGCGTCCGTCCCGTAGCCCATGTTCCTTCGTCCCGTATTTTAGGTGCTTCTGTTCGATTCACCCCAGATGTCTTTCTTACTCGGACTCCACCCTCGCCATTGTCTCCTGCTTTGCGTCAGCCCTTCTACAATGGCTTGGCCTGAATGAGTGCCCAGCCTTGTCAGTGACAAACGCTGCGTAACTCTAACGCTGCTGCTTGTGTCGTTGAAGCAGCAGGGCGTCCCCTTTTACCCTCCTCCCGTCCCCGCTCCCGATGCACAGTACATGCCGGACATGCCTTTCTCTTACCATCATTCCTACCACTATAACTACCGTCGTACAACAACGTCATGCCGCTGCCGCTGCCATCACCGCTATTGCGCTCCACCAGCGCTCACAGCATTCACAAACGGCCCGGACGGAACAGGACGTCACTGCCTTTACTTCCTTCTTATGCTTTTCCCCATCGCTGCAAGCGCGTTTGCTTCCCCAGTTGTCGTCCGTGGCCGTTACGGCTCACTCACTTAGAGAACAGACTAATATGAACAGACAACGAGCAGGCGATGGCCTGCAGTAGGAAGACCATAGCCACGGACAAAGGGCACGACTTCTGCAGCTGCGGCACCGCTTCAACATATTTCAGTGGCTTGTACCGAATAGAATCTTCAGCGCCTTATCGCTGTTGGTTAACTGTAAGCCTGCAAGGGAAAGCTCGCTCGTCTCTTAGAGTAACCTCCTAATTTACCGAACGGCCAACGCTGAGGACCACGGAGCTATGTGGGCCGCGGAGGTTCCTGAGAAGTGGTCGATTTTAAGGAGAACAGCGGCAGCAATAGCGGCAGTGGAAAATGAGTCAGATCTAGTCATAGGCAGGGCAATGGACCAGGAGGATTTTTCGGGTTCAGGAAGGGCTTAGAGAAACACGTAGGAGAGATCAAAGGGTACGCCTAAGGTCGAGCCGAGCAATGATTAATCGTATCCATCTCTATCTTTCGAGCTCCGGTTTCGCCTGATCAGCAGTAGCAGACCACATTCGTTCGTTCGATCTTATAGTTGGCCTGTCTGCCTTTCAGTACAACTGGTGCAGCAGAATTTAATGCTGCTAACAGCCGATTTGCGCTAGCTGGGCCGAATCTTACTTAGAGTTTGCGAGTCAAGTAACTACGGAACAACGGCAACCATCGAAAAAAAACGTTTTACGACAAGTGGCATAAGAATGATAGAATGAAGCAAACTATTTGAATGACGTTCACAACCGACCTGATCGACCGATCCTTTCGCCAGCGGATAAGAGAAAAGGAAAGAGTTGTAGTAATGAGTTAGGTCGAGTTCCTGCACCTCGTAAGCCCAATGAAGAAAAATTCAAACGCGGCGCGTTCTCGGTAAACTGACATAATAACATTCCTATCGTCGGCCGCTTCGAGTCTATTAAATCGAAATGCAGAGGGTAAAATCGATACGCCGATACCGATTGTCCTGACATTTCGCAGTAGGTTAAAAAAAAAAAAATAGACAAAATGAAAAACAAACAGGAAGCCAACCATCTCGTCTGTGGACAATGCTATTCAGTTGATACGCCAAACGACGGTAGAGACGGCTTACTCCTATGGTAGAGGGTGTGCAGTCGTGCATATGGGTTATGCGTAGTGGCAGATTACTTACCGTGCATAATATGGACCTTGTGCAATTGTCCTACTAATAACATTACTAGAACTACTGACTCATTCGTTTATCAAGGTAACAGAATTAATCAGCTCATGCTCCGAATCCAATGACACCGTAATTCTAATGTTTACTATTTACTAATACAATCGCTCACACAATACATTTTGACACTTGAGAGGCCGGCAACTAAAGAAATCCGTAGACTGTATTTGATGATCGCCGGGTTGAAATTATTTAGCAGAACTAGCGAAAGGATGCAGCTGTCGGTATTAGAAGGCGTGACAGGTAGTTTTCAGACAATGTCAAAAGATTTCGTCTGTTCCTCTATTATAGAGTTGCAGGAAGCACATTATATCCGGTCATGTACTCCTCTATATTCCAATAAAGTTGCGTCATCTCTGTAACTTGTCGCCACCTGACTGTGTTTATGTTGTTACAGCAACAAGGAAACGAGTACGGAAAGACGAAACCTGGAATTGAGAAACCAACGGCTGACAACGTTCTGTCCTATTTGCCCGCTATGCTTACACGCACACCTTCTCCGAGACTTTTTCGATCCATCTGTGTATCCGATATATGCCGTCCACTGTTCACCGGGCGGCCGGGAGCGCTGACCTAATCTAAATGTCGTGTATCATGCTGTCCTGTCACTCCGTCTACAGGAGCTGGGCACCAGGATCGAGATCGAACATTCCTCTGCCTACTCATGAAATGGGACTATGTAGATAAGCCAACAATCTCTCTTTAGTTCGGCATAGGTCAGGAGTATAGACCTTTCGGCTTCCAGTCTCAGTGAGTCTTTCGTTTTTTGCAGCACGTATATGTCGTACATCCAGAAACCTGAAGGCATAGCTATGTCCTTAGCTGCCTCGCACTGCTTGTTCATCGACGGATGTTTTTCGCTTGCGTGTTCTACAGCGTGCCAAGCCTTCAAGATTCGTAGGAACAGGATTCACCTCTGTCAGTCTTTGACAAACTCGCCGACACTGGTTACAGCGGTAACGCGAAATGAGATGTCGACTTGAGAGACCCATGATCGAAACCACCGAGCCCAAGTGAGATGGTCTTCTGTGAATCACAATGTCCAAGCCTACGACTACCTTGTAGCTATCGTATCCGCCTAAATCAGGTTAGTAGCTACGTCCATCGGTTGTCGTCGCTACTCTGTGAGCGTACGCGAGTCAGTATTTACAAGCCCTGTTGCGCATGTTCTGGCGTTGCTTTCTCGTATACGTGTACACCTATACGATAGACACAATGATGGGTTTCGAGTAGGTATACTTGTGTTACGTATAACATAGGGGCCGGCATGATTATAATGATCAATATGTGCTTCTAAAAGCGTTGCCGTAGCAACCATAAACAGCAAACAATACTGGCCGTTGCTGACTCAGATCTTAACGTTAGCATATAGTAACAAATAATTTAGCGAAAGGAAATCAGTGCGAAAAAGCCCGATACTTATAAGAGCTAGCAAGTTAATAGCTTCGAAAAGTTGCGGTCTGTGAAACAATTCCGAAGACTACTGTTCCGCGTAGGAGTGTGGCTGAGGATCAGCTCAATATGGCACGTAGGTGTCGTAGCAAATGCGTTTTTGCTATTGACTATTGAGTGTTTACGACGACACCAACATCTTCATTTCGTTATACTTCATACTTAGAGGTTCTAATAAGACTGGTTACTTATTATCGGATGTCGCTTTCAGCCATTTCTTTGAGCAAAGAAAGTAATTAATCAGCATAGGAAATGCAATATCCATGACTGTGAGCTCATTACATAAGTGCTATGTGCGTGCCTTTCGCATTTTTTGAGACAAAGGTCCTGCCGATTGATCACAAAAAGGTTCCGCTGGCGTACTCTTCCGTCATTACTAAAATGCGCTCGAACAAAAAGGGCAAGAGGGTCGCCTTGTTTTCATGCCATATACGCATGCTGCACTGATCTTTTTCATACGCTAGGTTGATCGATACGCGTATGCGTGCGGGGCGTATAAAGAGTGCCTTGGTAATATTTTTCGCTAGAGAAGTCCTGCTTGCTCTGAAGTTAGACGCTTGAAAGTGTTGGGAGTAGAGGCAGGGATGATCACGATTACGATGCGAAGCCATTTTAGTGGAACAAAGTTAAAGTAGCAGACGCTGCAGCAGAAATGGGTCGCAACGGAATTTCGTAGTATACGTACAGGCGGGTTGAGTAAAAATGGATGTGGGGTTAAAGAAGACGTCATTTGGGATTCGGACAAGCCGACATGCACGCGGTTGATTGGTCGAAGGGCCGGCAGCCGCGGGCGTTGTTTCTGTTTGATAAATGAAGCCACGACATTCTACCAAAATATGGAGTAGTAGAATAAAGTAAAGGCAAAACTTTTTCGTAGATTCTGCAATTTCGGCGCGTAGATTTTTCAAGTGAATTTATGCATATCAGAGTCTGTTTCACAAGTAAGTCATGGTAAATAACGTAGTGATCGATGACGCAAGGTAACCGTACACAGGAATACTGGCCTTACGATTATGTGCTACTAGTTTTACTTCTAGTAACATGTTATACATATCTATTCAAAACAGCACATATCTATACATATATAGACATGTGACGTTTTACAATAGATAATCTGGCAGCCTAGTGCTAACACATGTACCAAAAATATAGTCTTTACAGTAAAAGCAGTTCTAGTTAAAACAGCCACTGTGCCTACGGCAGACTGAAAGGTTCTCATGCTAGATAAATAGGACTAAACTTCACTTGATGAAAATTCGGTAGAATAAAGTAAGATGAAAGATAAAAATTTTGCGAGAAGTGAGCAAAATATCACTGGATCAAATGTCCGGAGAATTGTACAGTATAAGCGGTAAGAGGTCGATATATTTCATTAACAATTCGAATAAAAAAAGCAATAGTTTGTCGTGCAGCGTGCGGCGTCAAAGAGTAATCAATTTGTCCTGTTCATAAACACATTCATCATTCGGCTGCCTTATACGCGATTAGAATTAGGTCCTAGAGTATTGCTTTCTCTAACTTTCGTCTCTAACGAATTTCCTGTTTGCCAACATAGGACATATCCTATCCCACATTGGCTTTCTTTGCTGCTGTGTTTTTAACTGGGTAATTAATTCAGCGAACATCCATACACTGTTATAACGTCATAACACGGTGTTGGCAGACTTTCCCTTTTTGCAAAGTTTCTCTCAATTACTAATGCAGGACCTGAGCCTCTTCGGGTATCGAATAAAAAAATTCTTACAAGGAAAGATTAACCTTGTTGCCAAGTTCGCATCAATGATGCAGGTACGTTTAGCTATACAGAGTTTGTGTACTATTTATGATATCCATTCATAACCAAATGTATAAAACGTAACAAATGTAAAAAGTATAAAGTTTTGGAAAGAAGGGATCACGACTAGCCATATTGATTATTTAAAAGGACCTCAAATATATATATATATATAAAAAGAAACATACAATGAAGTATATTATTGGCTTACTTAGGCCATTACAGATCCGCTAAAATCTTGCGTAGCTTTGCCTAATGATATTGACTAAATGCCATCGTATTTCTAAAGTCTGTTCTTATATAGATTTAATGTTATGGGCAAGATGTGGTTTTTTTTAAATAAAGCCAGGCAGTATAACAGCAGAAGCAGTTGAAATCTAGTAGTGTTTATCTGAATTCCGAATGTTCAGAAGTAGTAATGTATGAGGCCTAAAATGAAGAGTTACTCCAAGGGATATTTAGGCTGAAAGTTGCTTGATTTTGAACTCAGGCCACGATCAGCCGTAACCGCCAGATAAAACTATTTCAACAAAGTATGCGGTAGTGATATGTATAGTCAAAACTTCTATGCCAAAGGACTTCCATCAGAAGCTTTCGTAAAGCGTGTACAGTAGACGAAGTTCTCGTCTTTCACGGAGCCTTTGGACTTTTTAGCTAGTGCTGCAAGACGCATCATTCCCTCGATTGTGTATTACACGCACCCCCAACGCATGGAACGACGGTGGGCCTTCATAACTTTTAAACTTCAAACGATTGTAACTCACACCTTGCTGCGCATCTACTTACCGTCCTCCATTATTTCCATATTTATGCATGCGCTCAAACCTGCGTCTCCATGCGAGCTTCACCGCATGTGTATAGGTGTATATCCGTGTGTGTGCGCTTTTGTTTGTGCGACACTGTAATTGCCAAGCGTCACTATAGCATCGCTACTGTCGGCAGCTAGCCAACCAGCAAACCCACTCAAAAATTTACAAAGAACACTGCCATGTGTCCATCAGGACGGGATCCTCTCTCAGCGCTGGCGCTTATCTTTCTGTTGGAGTTCTTACACCCCTTCCCCGCCCGCCATTTTTAACAGCGAGCCACCCACCCCCAAGTGTTACACGGCGTTGATCTACTACCACTTTCTCGGCCGGTTGGGAATGGGCTTCAAGCTCTTCTACTTCATCTGCCCCACTTCCATCTGCAATTCCAGCCGGCCTTCTTCTTTAGTCTATGTAGCAGAATCCCTTATCTATCGGGTACCAGACATAATCAAGTCCGGCGGCGGCGGTGGCGAACTATCTCTACTCGTATAGACCATTCCTTTAGGCATTATCCTCTTTCGGTCATCGACGAATGTAGTGTAATCGGCCACACCACCGACGCCCACTAATGCTCAGTTGACTTAGGAAATTAGCAGGTTCAGCCTCACCCGGTTTCGTCTCGCCTCGGTTACTTCCTCACACCTTTCGGTCTTCGAAGGCGTCGTGAACAAAGGGGTCCCTCTATGAAACCGCCGTTCTCGAGAGCATTTCCAGTTCTAATGTTAGTAGCTATCTCAACTCTGCACCTTTACCACTCGGCAATGATCCTTGTAGCTCTTTCAATCCCTATTTCCCCCTATACAGCTCGCAAGCGCCTCTAGCGTACTTTAGCCGAAACTCTGCCTAACCAATTGCACCATATATCCAAGTAGTTACTGAGCTAGAGCTTCTGTACCCCGTTAGACACATTTCATCACAATAGACAAACACTTAAGCAGCGCAAACAGCTGCAGTAATTGTGGAAACTGCAGTGCTCGTTTGCCTTCCTGGTGCAGGTAGCCCAGCAGCAGGAAGACAAATCTAGATACGAGTAGACATGAGAGGTAGAGAGGCATGTCCCATTTGTTCATTTAGAATAAGTAATGTATTTCATTCGTGAGTATTGATTTGACATACTGTATAAATATTATAAGGTTAAATCATGAATAAAGTAGTAGTCACTTTTTAACTGGACCTGTCTGACAAGAAGCACACCATTACATTCGCATATCGTGTTGCGTTTTTGAGTTAATTATGCGATTACTTCGGGTAGAAGGCAGAGGCACTCTATAATGATGATAATCATAGTTGAAGGTAGCAAATAATTGTTTACCCGTTATAAGGTGTAGCCCCCTACTATATGATATACTTACCGGAGTGGGAAGAGCAGGAACAAGACTGCTCAAAGTGACGGCGTCAGTCACACGAAGCAAACAGTGGGTCGCTGAGATAACACTGACGCGTTAGGCAGCGTCGACAAAAGCGATACGGTAGGCGACGACCAGAACGGCAATAATTACTGCTGTCTCTTACTGTAGGTCCATTGTCGCCATTGTATTTCTGTCCGTCTGTCTTTTTTCTTCTCTAATGTGTAGTGGCTTCCTATTCGAATGCTTGGCGGTTATCCATACGTTCAAATGTGATCGCCGTTCAGAATGCCGGTACTAAAGAGTCGCCCTCGACCGACCCGATTACGCCATGAAACAACGCGTTTCGGCAATAATCCAACGAACACAAACAAGCGAAGCAATACCTATGCCGGAACTATCCGGGTTGTTGTCAATGGTGAAAAGAAAGGGTGTGTTTGAAAAGGAAAGTTACTACAATCTTTCAGTGTCTTGCGGTTGTTGATTTAATTGACAGCTCCATTTGTTGATATCCTATGCAGTGGTCGCCGTGCCATACTATTGCATGTCCAGGTGTTAAAGTACGTTGGTTGCACGTCGCGATGCAGACGCTAGGGCTCTTTTCAGCTTTGAATGTTGGCGTCATTCTTATCGTGGCCGCCAGATTGGCTCTGCGGCTTTGGCTGGTGCCCGGCCTAGTCGATATGCGTAGCATCAACTAAGAATATTAGACTTATAGGAGTAGCGATAATTGCTTCTCGCTGTCGTTGCTCTTGACATACAACATTGCTTGGGTCCTTTTAGTATTTCCTACCTTGTCTGCTCTTGGTTGCTCGAGATATTCGTGCTAGTGCTGCAGTCGTACATCCCCTATTGCATGGAGATGTATTTGTGCGTGGTGTGTAGGTAGGTATATGCCGTCTTCGCGCTACGAAAAGCGACAGTCCTAGTGCGATTACGACTATTTTCAGAACAAAGCTTTCGTCCGAGGCAACGTTTCGTGGTGAGGAAAGATGAGAAAAAAAGGGACAACAAAAAGGCAATGACCGCATTCGCTAGAGTTCTTCTAGAAAACAGTGAAAGCACGTATAGAGGACAGAGGGACTCCGACTCGAAGGGAAGGATGGCCGTCCTCCCTCACACGAACAGGAGTTCACGAGAGGCTAGAAAACAACGGCAGAAGCGCCGCCAGCACTAAAGTGCTGGGTCATATGTGTGAGACAAGAAGTGACAAGGCAGTGAAAACCGTCCGAAGCCAGTGAAGAAACTCAGCGACAGAATGGGATAGAAAGCTAGTGGAGCCTCGGTAAAGGCAGGTTGGTTTATCGTACCTTATACTACTATAAGGTTCTATGCGAGCAGAGCTGGTAGGTAACACAGCGTCACCATCGTCGTTGGCAACGTTACAACTCTTTGGAAGAGAAAGTCGCGGAGCGCTAGGAGAAAAGCGAGGGCACAACGAAGCGTTTATGAGTCGCCTGAGGCAGCCCCGTTGGCCGGAGACCGGGGGCGAGGGTAAAGCTAGAGCGTTGTAGTTCGTTGAGGTAGCTGGCAATTCCAACAGGATCTACACACGGCGCTGTACCGTGCAGGGGCTGTGTGTAATGGGCGCTATCTTTCCAGGAAGTCCCTGAGCGCGAATATCACCATAGTGGCCCTCAGGGCCGTCTACAGCAAGCAGCCACCGGTATTACCCTGCTTTATCCAACCTCCTCACTCTACCCGTTGCTACTAGGTAAGTCTTTACATGCCCCTCAACTTCTCGGTAACTCCTTTTCATGACGAGTTCCACAATTGCCCCAAAACGTTTCAAGACCAGGTGGTCTTATTGGAAGTCCCTGTTGCTTCCTGCTTTTCCATGATAGAGCAAGCAGAAAGCCCAGTGATCTGCCGTTGGGTCGGCCTCTAAGCCTAACCAGAAGCCCCTTTGGCGTCTGGGTCGACTTGACTCAACCTAACCAAAGAATGCAGGAATGCGTATTGCTTGCGTCCGACCGCTTAACCTTTACACGTTTTCTCTGCGAGCTTTGCCCCTGTACATCTATGCCGCTGTAGCTAACACTACTGTGTATAGCTGATATTGATTCCGCAGTAGACCTACTACTTGTATAGCAGAGCGACACCTACAGCAGGGCCGTTTCCGCACTCGCACTACCTTCACAGCCGATGGCTTCTGCTGCACACATCAACGAACAGCTGCGTGTCCGGCTACGACCCCGCAAGACACAACCCATTGACGATCGTGATGCTCCGGCTGCATCAGCAGTAGCAAAAGGAGCCTTCTGGCCACAGTTCAGAAAGGCTACTGAGAAGGCGGCGGGCAAGCGGGTAAACAACCCGATTTGCTCACAAGTGCAGTGCTTTCCTTGAAGTTAGAAGATCCGCTGTATCTATGCAGCAGATGAAGATCCGTATCATCTAAAGGGACGAGAGGAGCTAAGAGTAGACGGGGGGCTTCTGTGGTTCTCAAAGTCTCATAAAGTAAGTAAATCCCGCTGGGAAAGGACGAAGTCCGGGACGAGTTGTCTGCAGCAGCGAAGTCCACAACGTGAGGTGCGAATCGTTAGAGCGAATATCGTTCGCGTCCATCCATCATAGCATTTTGTAGCAAAAATACTTTAATAGTGATGGTGTGAAGAAGAAGAACGAAAATTTTTTGTTTCGTGTAGAAGGACCACTTTTTGACTCTTTCGTGTCAGGTATGCTTTATTACCACTAAAATAAAGTGATGTGTTCGATAGACAGCACGATACAACCGCACATAGCTACCGCGTTCTGTGAATTTCTATCGGTTGTATTGTGTTCTAAATCGAAGAAAAAACAATTTGATTTGTTAAGGATACAGTCAAATAATGACTAATCAACTGATTTTAGGGAACGTAGTGCTCACATGAAGGACTATTAGATACGACTTGCTTGTGAAAAATCTCATCGTATTTTTTCCCGCGTTTTAGATACAGAATAATATCATTTTCATAGGTTCCAGTGTAAATACACTACATCGCAATTATATTCCTAAGCGATAGCTTTGTGTTTACAACTTGTTTCTTTCACTACCTCTCTGCAGCGCCTTCTTAGTGACTACCATAGTATCATTTTGATTTCTTCACTCTGATTTTGTTAGAAGATCGCCGGTAGCCAAGCGTTCGGTCCGTTAAAAAAATTACAGCTTAGTTAACGAAAAATACAATATAATAATACAATTGTCGGGTGCCTTTCCATCGAGATAGTTGAGTTCTTTTCAAACTACCATTAGCACACAGTCCTGCTCTTCGTGGGTTCGTTTAGAACATTAGTCCAATCCTTCGTCAAACAGATTGGGTAAATCAACACAACGCAGGGCTATACGTCGGTAACTGAGGTGATAGACCACATGCATTGTACGCAGCGGCCCAAAGAAAATGGCGAGCGCCTGAATTGGCGCAGTCGCGTACTGCTTTCAAGATCATCCTTTTACCGGAACACGCTAGCAAAGGGCGATTAGCAGCGCCGGTATCTATCCAACAATTTCCTGTTCTAGCTAGAGATGTTCGCAAACTACACAGCCACATGGGCCAACAGCGTCCTTACGGTTTCCCCCTTTCTCGCTTTTTATTTCTCTCTCTTGTTTAACTTTTTCAGGTTTTGGATCAAGCCGGATTTATGGGGTAGCTTTCTGGGTTTGTAACTGTATCATCCAACGGTACATAACGGAAGGCAAATGTGCGATCTTCAAAGGATGCGTTAAAAAGCAGAGACGACGATGAATTGAACCCACCGTTAAAGGTTACAGATTTAGTCCTCCTCCGTTTGACTCTGTTTATTCATAATCTTCTCCCTAGTCAGGCAAGGACCCTTTATTCGTCACAACCAAAACCTCATCGTTGACCCTGCTGTTGTTGTCGTCATCGATGCGTAAAAGATGAACCTGAACGCCGCTAGTTCTGCTGCTTACCATTCTGTGCTCTTGTGCACTCGATTCTTTACCTGCCAAGCGTTTATTCGATGGCGTAGCGATAAGATGCAAAACATAACATCTAATCTAACATGGCTCAACCTCGAACAATCTCGGTACACTCTGACGCCAAGGGTGCTTACTGATGAGCCAGGTACGCAGTAATGGTCGCCCCGACGAGGCGGGCCAACATGTGAAGACAAAGCTAGAAACGGAGGAAAATAGGGTGCGAGATGGCGAAGAACAACACTTGCTCGAGATAACATTGTACGATCTGCTGGTTGATGCATTTGTTTGCTGGCGATGCTACACTAGCCGTCGGCGGTCATCTCCCACTATCTAAGCGACAGCGGGGCTTGTCGGCTGGCTGACTTCTTCGATCGACAAACTTGTACGACGAAGCCACTGCACAGATCTCAATCACGTGGATAAGTAACGGAGAGTAAGACATCACCGTAAAATCGAATTCAGTTGGCTTTGCAGCAGTGTGCGCAGATATACGCCATATATCGATCGCCTTGCTGCACCGCCTGTATACATTTTGGTTACGCTTCCTTGAAGCTATTGTCAGTCTGTAGCTCCCCACATACACATATATATATCTCACGTTTAGAGGTGTTACGTTTCCTGATCGCGTGTCCTTGATAGCGCTTTGTGTGTCCTTCTGTAATAACCCACTTGTTAGTTATAACCCACTTGTTTACAAGTGGCCGGTTCCGCAAAAGATATGCATCCTTAGGTTTTCTTTGGTAATTTTTTCGTATTTTTCTTATACAGATAACTGATTATAACGATATGTATTTTTGATGTGGCGTTTATATAAGCGAAATCATCAAAAACGATGTCGAAAGATACCCATGTCGGTCGACGAATACTCAGAGACAAAAATTTACGACAGCCGAAAAAGTAAGTAAGCTGAGTTCATCAAATCAAACCCAATGTATCGTGCAGTATTCGATGCAGTCAGTCAATCTCTTTGTTTGGTGAAACGCGTGCGTCCGCATCTGCCTGTGCGTGGACAAGACGAACTTTTATTTAGACAACTTTTGGATAAGCCCTCTCGGATATGAATTGTAAAACCATAGATGTTGTCATGGTTATTTTCTGTGCGTTTGGTCTAATACAGTCTGTCTCGGCCAAGTATTTATTCTGGGCCTCTTATCGCAGTAATTTTCCTTTCAAGGGCTCCTCATTGCCCATTCCGTTTAACAGAGTTTGACTTCAAGACAAAGCCATTATTGCATTGTTTACGTTTTCCTATCTCTTAGATGTTTTCTGCTTTGCTTGCTAAAAGTTTCTCGTTAAATACGCCGAAATGTAGTTCGGTGCGACCGATGATGCTTCGATTCAACATCACCACGTGTCGCTTTGCCTAGCGCAAGAGCAGATCGTTTACGATCAAAAGGAAAGCACCCTTCTTAATTAGACGACAAACCGCTTCACCTAGTAAAGCGGGATCGTAGTTTTCCAGTACAACAACCACTGAGAAACATCTACAGAAACGGCCTTACATCGAAGTCTTAGTCCTTAAATCAAGCTAGCAGGAGCTTCTCGTAGGAATTGTCAATATTTTTCTGATACGAATTTCGCTTAGAACCTACGCCCGTGTGCTACTTTGATCCTAATCTTGTGATCACTCACATGCGTAGCTTTACTACTTCTTGTTCCTCTTACGTTCTCCCAGAGCGTCCTCTCTCCTTTTTGCGGTGTTGCTGCTCTATCCAGTTTGGCAATGATCGCCTCCCTCCGCACCTCCTGTATCTCCCTCTCCCTCTCTCTATGACTGTGCTCGTTGTGCGTGACTGCCGACTCTGAATAGTCTGCTGTGTTTCACCCCTTCTGTATTGTTATTTTGCATCATCCTCGGTTATAGCGACGTTTATTTTCTTGTGTACCAATGAACAGATCCTTTAGGAAATGGGGACGCACATTTCCGAACCCAGTTTTCAGGCCGCATCGACTCTATCTGCTTTTCCCAACTGTCTTCGTCATCGTCGTAGTCACTGTCGTCGGCCTCCGGTGCTACTGCGATGAGAAAACTACTACAAAAGTTGCAAAACACGTCCGACTATCTCTATTCTCTTCTATCTTACATACGCCCCTGTACTGAGGCTTTACTGCCTTTATGCTGCTTGAGGCACCTGCAGTACATAGCAATATTGTGCGCTCATGTGCGTGGTGCGTGTTTTTTTCCCTTGCTTTTTTTGTCAGAGAATCCGGATATTCCCGTGCAGTAGACGTTGGCATTTGCCTCTTTTTCCTTTCTTGGCGCATTCTTCGCAGCGTCTTGGCAAGATGAAGCTACCAGACAAGCACGGAATAGCCCGTCTGCGAATGCTGAAGGCCTGACCGAACAAGGTCCGGGATAGAAGAGTAAAAAAGGTTGAGAGAACGAAAGAAAAAGAGAACGGGACAGGTACACTAGACGGAAGAGGCTAAGGCGAGGGCGACAAAAGCGATGAAGTATAGTCGTGAAGGCAGGCAACGGCCGCAACAACTGAGGATTGCATGGGTCCCGGCATCATCATCTTTTGTTGAGGTATGCGTACGTCCTTACATCTGTCGCGGCTGCTGCCGTCTGACGGCGCCTGGCCAACCGTAAGGTGTTACTTTTTGTTATTGACAATGTATACTCTGTCGCTCGGTAGGTGCTTTGTCCCTTCGTCGTCGTAGTAGAGGTAGTTTAGGAAGAAAGGCTGCGAAAGGAGCATGAACTCGGCGCGGATAGGTAGTAGATCTCCAGAAGGGAAATTGGTTGCTTGGGGAGTTAACACTGTTTTATGCTTTGCCTGCTCTTGTATTGTCATCACTGGCATCTTCAGCGGCTGCCAAACAACAGCACAGGCTAACTGATAGTACCATAGTTTGCCGATATGCATTCGAACTTATGCTCCGAAGAGTCTACTTGCTTCTTCATTGCCGTTACCCCGATCTCTAGAATGACCTGTAAATACGACCTGCGCGACATCCCGTCTGCCCCCTTGGACTAGACAAGTGGCACACAGCAAAGTGGGTAGACCAGAAGCATTGTCGACTAAGTTGCTAGCGCCCTTTAAACGCCACGAATCGCCTCCTTCGTAACCTTTGTTAACGCAGCGAAAGATAGTGTTACAATGCATGCCAGCTTCGATACAGGTCTTCGTACCCCTCGTTCGTTTATTTAATGTAAAAGGGTGGGTTTAAATGAAATATACAAGTGGCTCAGGATCGAAGGGTGATGTTACACACTAAATTTGCTAGTTCTTTGAGTCCTTCCAATGGCCATCAATTCAATCAGGTTGACACAATAACGGCCATACATAAATATATATATATATATTGCCATATATATACCATATATTGCCAGCGGTCCTAGACCATATATATTAATAGGTATCTATATAGCTAAAAGATTCAACAATTGAACTATATCGTCTCTAAATAAAACAAGAATGTTCAATACTGTTTCGCTCGTATGAATCTTTCCTGTTAAAATAAAATATTTAATTAATAAAATATTTAAATAAAATAAAATATTTATCCATCAATGACTTAACATATGATCTAGGCAGAATATCATGATTGTAAACTTAGCAATATTATTATGTTTTGATAGCATCTCCCTTTTGTCGTATATCGATCGGTTAACGCGGCAGCCACTAATATACCAGAAAAAAGCGGGAACTATGAGGAACTCCATCTGCTGATACCAATTAGACGGAGCCGGACATTGTACTATATATAATTTCACTATATTCAAAGAATTAACATAGAGATTCCTGCACTTTTCATCTGTATCGCTAATTTGTTACACGATTAGGCCAAATTATGTTTTAGCCGTAATTCCTACCCACTACCACGAACCGTATGATATCTTTTATGCTTGATGAGCTTATAATACGTTACAATGGCATGAGGCGATTAACACTAGCTGCTGTAGGTAGGTAAATTAAAATGCAAAAAAAAAAAAAAGTATTACAGATACCCATTCGTAACCCATATTTGATAGGCATCTAATCACAACTGTGTGACCGAAACATTAAGTTAACTGGGAACGACGACAAGCACGCTTTTCCGTCTTCGAGTTTCTTTCTCTTTCAAGAATAGGTAAACGCATGTTAGAAATAGGGCATCTATGACTTATAATCCGTCAAGATAGTAGGCTGCCGTATCCGTCCTCCTCCCGCAAGCTTCCGTTTCGAACTGTTGCAGCACGATTGTTGTAATACAATTGTCCCACGGAAAGCAAAGATTGGAGTGACTCATAAATGAAGGGAGACCTGACTTTTCTGGTTGGTTGATTAAGTAGTTCCAGGCGTTTGTAGAACCACGCTTCTCATGAAAGGTCTTTTTGTATAGATACGAATGGTCATATATTCTGTTAAAAATGCCCAGAGGCTGTTTGCTTCAAACAGTCCCATCATGCACAGGACGTGTTCTTGACTCAGGCTGTATAACGATTTACTGTGGCTTATTCTTGTATTTAGGCGTGACTATTTCAGGTTCGATAAGTGCAAGGGCTTGGTAATTGAAATACATCCAACTAGATATTATTTTTTTTATCATCTCTCTTTATCACCTATCACTAATACTCACGAGGACAGTAGATACGATGAGCGTTTTGTTCCTAAGACGAAGGGAGTCATAGTCGGATGTTGAATTGTCCTCAACAACGACCCGCTGCTTCGGATTCCAGTAGCCCACCTAATTGCACAGAAACAGACGTCGTAAAAATAAGTTACGTAAACTAGAGAAGACTCTTCGCGATTTGGTCACAAATTAGATTTAGCTAGAACAAGGACGGGCTGGCATTTTCAAAAGTGCGGATGCTCTTGTGTGTTTTTTTTTTTGTTACACGCATCATCACAATAACCATATAGATCTATTAGAGCGTTGACAAAAATCGAGTCACATTATATACATCTCGTCAAAGCCTATTATCACATTGTAGTAAAGAAATTAAGGTTTAGATGACATATAGAAAAAAATTCACTCTTATATATTAAATAGCTCACGCTATACATATGCTGCATGTATGCGTGCCTATTCTCCGGCTTAGTTCACGTCCAGCGCCAAGCGGCCAACCAGCCGGAGACTGGCGGTCGTAGCTCGCTGCTGGTTTCCACCTTCATGAAGAGATGCGCTTCGCTAGAGAGCAGCTCATTACTAGGAAATCCCGCTTCTATGTCTCTTGCGGTCTTCCTCTCTGTGAGCAGTTGCTGAGAACTCAGCACAGCCTACATATCCAGTGCCCTTCGTCATGATGTCGGTCGGTCGGTCGGTCACTGTGTAACCCCATTAAAATCGCCTCATGTGGTCATCAGACTTTCAGGGCGAAGGCTGAGAGGGAGCATATCCTTGCAGCAAGGAGCAAGTGCAGGCCTCGCAGGCTATTCGCAGGACCGCGGCAGTGCGGGTCGGGCATATGAGCCAGAGGGTATGGCGTATCGAAGCGGGCATCTTCTGCAACGCCCTACGATGGCCGCAGTGTAGCTGGTCCGCTGGACGGATAGACGATAAATTAACACAGTGAATGCCAATGGAGTGTACGTTCTCTCCGATGCGAAGGTTCCAGTGCTTCGCCTGAAAGGAACCCGCTAGGCAGGCAAAACTGTTCGCGAAGGAAGGACCAGATCGGCGGGTCAAGGGACCATCATTATTACAGTCAGCCCGCCAAAACGAGACATTACAGGCAATAGTGGATGATACGGAACAATAGGCATTCTTTGGAATAAACATTACACATGCGTGTGTTGATGTCGATAATACAAGAAAATATGGGTCGGCTTTGTGTCAGTGATATGTACTCGGCTATTATAATACAGGAAGAGGTCGTAAAACCAACGACAATTCATTTAGTTTTAACTTCCGTAGCTGAACAATGAAATTTTATATAACAGTACAATTAGCTCTAATAGCAGTTAGAAGAAAAGAACATTAAGCTGCAAATCGAATATGCTTACTAATAGAAAATGGCGACGAGATGGAACACTGAACATTTCCCTCACAAAGAAGCAACCTAAATAAGCTACTTTTTATGTCACACTTTTATAGGTTTCCGTTGGTTGGAGCTACAAAAATTGATATTCTCCCGTTGTAAATTTCTTACTTGAAAAATAACTGGTAGATATGTTAAGCATCCGAAACTAGCCCTTTCAGTGGCATGGTTAAGAGTTGCTTCTACGGCGGAAAAAAAGCGGTGTAAATGACTTTGGGTGTTTTTTTGTTAACATCCCATTTGTCTATTTTTCGAAATATCGTATAGATCCGCGGCTTTGTGCCGATAGGCTCATAAAGGCGCGGGAGATAATATACACAACGGTAAAAAACGCTCTAGCAGAGCTAAATCTCTGAAAATTAATATGTGTAAAATATATCAAGGAATGCATTACATGGAGTAAATCATCAATAATTTTTTTACCTTTCGTCACGTTGAGTAATTCATCTAATCTACAGCTTAATAACAAAGATAAGAAGAAGTACTGTGTTGTCATGACAAATGTATTCACGTTCCGATTCTCCTACCTTTTGTAGGCCGTCTGTCTTGAGAGACATGACGTCGAGCTGGAACGTTGAACGGAAGCCTTGCGAGTCGAAACTAATATCACCGGTTAGACCCTGCAAAGTTATCTGGAATAGAAATTAAATAGAAGTTAGCAATGAGTCCATTAAATACATTATGGGATCTTCAGCAAAAATCAACATTAAATACAAACAGCGAACCCATCATACTGGTAGAGATATTATGAGCTCGCCTAATTGTCTCGAGCTATGAATGAGAACAGTTGAGGTCGTGCCTTCAATATTTTTTTTGATCACAATCGGCTTAATATGTTTCGCTTTGCTCTCATACGTTTTGACAGTTTGATGTCGATATTTTGATGCCAATACGGTAGCAGACGCCATACTAGGTAGACGCACACGTCTGTCGATAATTCGACGAATCAGTTTAATTATAGCCGAGTGGTAAAAAGGCATCAAAAGATGAGTTCAAGGACACGTCTAAGAGAGTGACGTCACCAGGCACGACCACTGTCATGTAGAGCAGAGTAACGAGATGTATAAGGTCAAATGTGGCGGGTCCAAAGGATGCACGAGGGCAAACGGTAGCAAGTTTTGTCCTGATTTCTGCTAATATACTGCGTATGAATAAATTAACTCAGGAACCAGACGCCAGTTCATTTGTCAGCCTTTATTGTCCTCATAACCATAAAACGAGAACGAAGTTCACTCGGTGATTCTGGGACTTAACAGTAACGAAGACGTACCCTCCCACTCGCCGACTAAACTGACGGAATGTTTAATAAATTCAAGACAAACATTGGTACTCAATGGAACGAAACGGGACGCAATCGCACGTACCCTGCCAGTTTCAACCGAACAAAGACTCGAGCACAGTGTGAAAAGGACCGCTTAAGCGGCACTTGTTTTCACGCCTCCCGACGGTACAACAACGTTACAGAATTTTATAAACAACAAATCGAAAGAAAGAGCAGCTGAACAAGAATATCAAAAAGATAAATAAACAAACAGTCACATAATGCGTAAAAATACACGCATGGCTTGGAACTTAAATCGTTTCGCGTAGTCTTCTAGGTTGTCTGTGAAGGTGTATTCAAGTGTTCTTCGCCGTAGTTACGGACGCTGTTCAGTTAAAGCGCTTTTATAATGTTGCGATAACGATTAGGAATAGGGAATAAGACAAACATGTACCAGTATACGTGACTGTATACGGGATAAAGGACTTCGATAATAAATTAAGGAATTTTTAGATTTATCGCTATTTTTATTTTTTTTTCAATTTTTTGTCTTATTTCATTCCTAAATGTGGAAACGTATATAGTTGTTTAAGTGAAAGACAGCTAGTTTTCTATTCCTCTCCCTTTTTAGAATGAGTCAACTTTTGTGCGTGTTGATAACCGGTACCGTTATCAACTGCTTAATGGACGTTAAAAGCTGCTTAACTGGATGCTAGTTAAGCAACCATGTTAGTGAAGAACCAGCGATGTCTACAGGCTTCTTGCCACAAAGATTGTGTATATGTATTACACGCGTCTGTGCTAGTATTACTATGGCTGAAGCAAGAAAGCCAGATCTTCGCCCCTCAACCGTTTGCATCTTTTGCGCTGTTCCAGGCAACCTTGCTTTCTGCCGTCCACTTCTGCTAACATCTGCAAAGTCACGTTATGCCGTTATGCCAATCCAAAGGAAAAGATTTTTACGGGCTGCAAAAGCAGCGTTCGATGTGCACTCTCTTGTCCCGTTGATATAGAATGAAGAACGGGAACAGGACTTTGTTGTCCACATTTTGCAACTACCATCGCGGCTGTTCGTAACTGCGGTCATCGCCGTTGTTCGTTTTCGAACGCTCTCGTGTTTGCAATGCAGGCCTGGGTCCCTGTCAGCTCACGGACTCTGTCCCGGCCACTATCGTAATAAATCGATCTAGATGACGGCGGCAGGCACAGAACCGCCTTCTGCTTTGACGACCGAGGTGCAGGCGCAGGGCATTTTTGTTAACGGGGGAGCATTGCTGTGGTGGACGACGGTTTCCTGTTTATGCCGTGAGAAGGACAGAAAGTTTCGAGCAAGAAACTTCAATCATTGTGCTCGTCCCAGCTGGTTAACCTGTTTGCGGTTGCAATTTTCGAGAGCTGCAAGCTTACAGATCGCTTCGCAGTAGCGTTGCACGAGCTCCTTGCTAGTGGAATGGTTCAGCAAACACGCTCGGCTAGATTCTCTGTGAGGACGGTTGACCTAGCAACGCCCTATGACAATGAAATAACACATCCTTCGAACTCTAGCAGTTCTTGTGCAAACGGACATATATTGCCTTTAAATCTTTTCTGGTTCAACAAAAAGCGGAAAAAGAGGGAAAACAAAGTTGGAGTAACAAGCATACCCGACCTACTTGGCTTTTTGTTTAGCCCTTCCGGCCATCCGTGCCGTCTTTGGCCTTGATATATAGGCTACTTTGGATATACCTTTTTACCATCGGTTGCCTGGTTGTCGACCAAACCTAGCATAGAGTACTTTCACTTCTTTCTGGAACACGCAGTGGAAAAGATTGGGTGACGGGGAAAGAACCTTTGGCCATGACAGGATCGACAGGAATGGGAAGCATAGATGCTTCCAATCATGTAACATGCAGCTGCTCCGTCATGCCTGCTTGAAGTGATGTCTGTACTTCCTAGTAGGCAGTAAGTTACCAGACTTTGATCTAGTTCTGTACAACGAAAGAAATGACGACTTATAGAACAAATAAGTAAGTTAGCTAAAACAGGAGTTCTACGTAAAGCTGTAAGAGAACTCAGGGATCGAGTTGGACTTTATCTAAGGTTCCCGCTGCTTCTCTCAGAGAAATCATAATGTCCTTTCGCGCTATAACTTCGCGCGCGGGCGCGACGCCTTATTGTACGGATGAACTGGCTATCAACCTAACAAACTCATCGATGGAAGCGTTGCGTGAAAACAACCATTCCTTGAACTGTAACAGCAATAGCAGCCATTATGGCTACAAGCATTATTAATAGGAGTGGAGGAGATGCGTTGGGCGATTACTGCTGCCGGCTAACTGCTAGAGGAGCGGTAGAACGAATGTATTCCGCCCATGAACTGTCAAAAATATTGATGCAACATATACTTGTAATGCTACCTGAAGCGTGACCGTGTGTGCGTCTGCAATATATTTAAATAAAAACAAAGATAGTTTAACTGACTTTCTTTTTATCCATGCAATGAAGAGATTTAGACATAATTTGACATTCAGCTATAAAATAGACAGCCTATTTGATAAAACAAGTAGGCAGCGACAAGAATTATAGAGAAAGAAGAAATAGACCGTGACCTTGACGTCTGGTTGAGCGCTATCGTTCGATTCTTTGGTTTTTGAAAAACTTGGAAACTTTCGAATAGCCGACCTGCTTTTTCATCTATCTAGTAAAGGTGCTCCCTATACTATAGAGCATTACAACGACGTTCTGGGACTTTGTTCTGGATAGACATCGGCTGCGAGAGATGATGACCACTAGTGTTACCACGAATCTTCCATGGTGCAACCTTCTATGCTTTTCTATGTCTATCCCGTGGCTAGCTCCGCGGCTTTGTGCACTCTTCATAATTCCCTATCGTTACCTGCATAGCCTTCTTCAATCCGCTGGGTCTACCGCAACACAGCTCGCTTAAGCTCTTAGTCCTAGAACGCGTCTCTTTAAGTGTCTTCGGAATTAAGCCCCGTATTCTACCGGGCGGTGAGACCTTAAGGGACAGATACGACAGCAAGCGGCAAAGGAAAGACTACATCGCATTTCTAAATTGCAGATATAATGGTCGTAGCACCATACAGATAAGCAGTTTTCGTCGTTGAACTTAGAGAAGTGGCAGTGGCATACTAAACAAGGTGGAGCGAACTAAGGTACCAAAGACGATACATTGTCTTGGCTTTGTCTAAATTTGCCACCTTATTTCTGCGCCACTGTAATGGTAAGATGCTTTCGAGGAATTGTTCATACCGCATAACACGTGTACCTGTTTTGTCGATGGTATTTGGTCAGAACATGGTCAGTGTATGCCGTAGTGATATAGTACGGTTGGTTCCCAATTCATTATTTGTGAACAATGAAATTAAACAGTAATTTTTACAAAGAAAAATAGAGTGTCAGTGGTATAGTAACGCTGAACCAATTCAGGGATTCAAGGATTTATAATACGTAATTATTTATACGTTTTTGTATGCATATAACTTCTTACTATGTCTTATTTAAATAGCTCCCTGCTCAATGTAAAAGCTTATCGAGCCCAAAAGCTCAATGTAAAATATGTATACTTTTTATTAACGGAATGTTCAATTATTCAAACATCGATGATCCTAGTAAATTAGCTTGAAAACTTTTTTTTTGTTCTATGAATTTGACGACAAACGCAGACACTGAGATACATAAACTATACAGAGTAAGCCAAGTTTATGAGCAGCATTTCAATACATAAATTTCGTTCATTAGCGAAACTGCCGGACATTCAGTAAGAGGATTGTCGTGAAACATCTTTCCCCGTACATTACCTCAACGACGCAACTATTCGAGGGGGAACATGGGCGGTTTGTATACTGACATTTTTTCTATATGTCTGGTATAGCACTGAAGGCTAATTTCAAAGATTTACATATTTTATCGTAAATCATTTCTGACCATAGAAAAATTTAGGCTGAAACCTTGCCTGTACCCTATCAAAATACAGAGGTACGTACATTTACGATCGTTTTATCCGTCATTATTCTTAAAGCGTGTCCATAGCCTAGAGCAGAAACAACTTTGTGGGCACGCCATTGTCATAACTGATATAAACATAGAATCCTTCGTCTGAGATGGCCATCTACAGAACTTCCTTCTCTTCTATTTTATTATACTGTCTTCCCAAACTCTGGTTTGTTCCAATCGTTCCATCAGCAAAAGAGATACTGTTAAATGAAGATAAACTGTTTACTTACATAGTTCTATATTAAAGACAATATTACTATATGGTGTCATAAATGTGGTCAATAAAATACAAATGATAACGGTAACTATAATTATCATAATACAACGCGTAACTATATACGACACCTGCAGAAGTTTCCCAGTCTATATATAAAGAAATGTATTGTTAGATATTCATATCGATCACACTTTTCAACTCGATCTGGGTTTTTTTTCCATGGCCCTAACTGCACTGCGGCCGTAAGCATTATCGGTTGCCTCGCAGTTGACTATCAAAACCATCTAGTTGCGCGAGTATCCCACAGTTTATCGCGATACGCGACGTTGCTAGCGTGTCGAAGGCCACATGATTGCAGCGCACATGACAGGGCATCAGAATAAGCAAGCAAATCCATCCCTAGGTACACGGCGCGCAATCCTTATCAATAAACGACGACAAACCTGCCGATTGACGCCCAGAGCGAAGATTTGGGCGAAGGATGCAGTACCTCCCTTAGATTCAGAACCTTAGACTTCATTACTAATGGCTTCTAGATCGGCAGCCAGCAACTGAAGCAATCTGTGCTATCTAGTGAGATAAATACGTATACACAAACAGCCGTTTTATTGACGTATGCCGGCGTCAAGACGGCAGGCAAATCTACTCATTTTCATTTTTGGACTATTGAACCGAAATATTTAGGATGGAAAGTGGGTACCCGCACATCAACTTCATGTATTCCACGAATCGGATTCATCCTGTGAGATATTTTCTTTAACCGAAAGACCAATATTAACACCTTGCTATACAGATACCGTAAGAAATCTCTGGCAAAGCATTTTCTAGGAAAATAGTCATACGTTCGTCGGATAGCACTGTAGTTGAATTGTGCTTATATAACAGTCTTTCTTTTCAGCGTGTTGCTTCGATGCAGCTGAAAAAATGTTCTAATAATTTTTTAATACTTATAAGATGCATACGATACCATACCATGACCAGCCTGTATAGAGCTAGTACGCTAACTATTCTAAGTCACTGCTTTGGGAAAAGGATGAAACGCGACCGAAGGCAGCGAAAGAGGAACTCAAAGATGGAAACAAAGTCAAGACTTTTCCATTTTGAAAATTGACCGTTCCTCTGTTAGGCGGCTGCTTGGAATTGATAGCCATCTAGCCCTTCGACGTCTCTGATGCTGCCTTCGTGTCTCGCCCATCGATGTGGCATTGCATGATCGACGCTACTACGTTATACTGGGTGATGCCTGCTCAATCTAAAATATTGCTGGTGTTGCACCGGCTGCAAGGCAAGATCTGCTTCACGAACAAGGCCTGCTTCAAACGGCCTGTGTCGGCTAGCCGTTGCTACGCGAGTACGAGGCAGAACCCAGCACCTTCATACTCAGTGTCTCCTTGAGCAAGAGGCAAACAGAGCAGGCTCGCGCGCTGTCTGCTACGACTGCCAAAAAAGGGACGAGGCAGGGCTATAGATGATCGTCCACGACAATTCAGACTACGCATCTTACAATGTGATTTTCGTCCATCATTGTAAAGATATTACGTCAACGAAAATACCGGCCCTTGTCACCATTGTTGTTGTTCCAGCGGCCTAGGTCTTCTTTTAGATTTGAATTGTTTGTATTAATGAGACAACAAACGTGCAATAAAAAAAAAAGTAAAAATTCAGCTCGTATGAAAAGCGTAAGGAGCGAACAAGAAGATCACCGAAATATATAGGGGCAAAACTAGAGTCAAGTAAAGAAAAGCGGCTGCCTAAGCTAGTTCAAGAATTGCAGCCGGTACATCAAAAGGTACGACATTGCTATCCCCCCTTTTCGACTGTTCTGTGCGAACCCGTCCGTTGTCCTGCGACTCTCTGACTTGCGGTGCTAGGTTCTTTGTATCTATCCGTTTTACCCTTCCGAACGACTTTCATTTTTCTTGTTGGTCGCTGTCCTCACTTAGCTTTCCCGTGTCCATTTCATCATAGCCTGCTCCGTCGCTGCTCCTTATGCGCTACTGTCCCTTACGTGCACCCACATTTCTTCTTCTGGCAGAATTAGCAGTCCAGCCTAACACTTTTGATTGCTCTCCCACGCGTTGAGTGTCTTTTCTTCTTCCATTTCCTCATTTTCAATCCTTTCCCTCCCTGTCCATTGAACTCTTCTAAGAGGCTTGCATGTGTCTGTCTGACGGCTGCCTGTCTGTCTGCCACAGTCGCTGCGGCACCGATGACGGTGCCACTGCAGTTCCGTAATCGTCGTCGTTTGCTGCTTTGTCGTTGCTTGCGACGGCCTGCCTTCGCCGAGACCGTACCCTTGCATTTTTCTTCTCTCTTTCCTGCATTTCTCTCGTTTCTAACCATCGTCAGCGTACCCTTCCAAGTACGGCCAGCCCACTGCTGCGATGCCAGTTTCCGAAGTTCTGTTAGTTTCGAATGCTAACTAGTAACTAATTCAGTAGCGCTGCTGACTGGTGGTTTCCTGTCTTCTCCTCTGTTCGTTTTAGCCTCTCTTTTCATTTTTTTTGCTGACTGCGTTCCAGCCGTTCACTCCTTTTGTCGGCGTCCATTCGACCGACCGGTGGCAACTGGACGGTTCTGTGCAGCGTAACCTCTGAAGTCGAGGTGGCAGCGGCAGTAGCCGCCGCGGTGATGGTTTCGACGTGCAACAACAACGCCAGCCAATGAGCGCCAGAAGCCGCAGAGGCAGCAAACACGAAACGGGTTCTGCAACGCGCCAACCTTCACCATCCAACTGCTTGCTCGTAGTTCGTCTGCCCTTTGCTTGTGCTGCTGTCCCTCGGTGGGTGCTGTTGCTATGGCTGCCGTTAGGATCCAGTTCCATATGGAAGCTCCCTCGAGGCGAGACGATCGAGGTTCAGACAACACAGGGTTTTACTTCCCTTCCGTGAAGTTGTCCTAGCCGGGTTCCCTATTTTCCCATGTGCGTCCTTCGACTCTTTTCTTCCACTGTTTCGTTCGCGTACTCGCACTTAGTGTCGAATCCCGTCCCTTCCTATTTTCTCTCTACCTGCCGACAGAATCTGGCAGAATGCAGCATCGTTCCAGTTCAACACGAAACACCGAAGTTAGACCCGCGACGAAGGAATCAAACAGACTTTCTCTTCTATGAGCGCTGCTGGGAAACGCTATTACTGACGCTCTTACATTTGATACCGCCGCTAAGACTTGCAATGCAGTAAACCACGCGGGTCCAAGCGAGATGGTGTTAAGTCAGGAGACAGACATAGTTAATGCTTTGGTCGTCGGTCTCCTGCACGCCATAATATTCCTACTGTAAACATGCATTTTTCTGACGATCATGTCTAATTCTTTATGTATTGCGCAAATAAAATTATGTGTATACAGTAATGAAAGAGAGTTCAGTGTCCACAGACGATACTTACGTGTATCGTCTAAACTAACGTACAATAAAGAGAAATAATTATACGCCACTATCTGCTTGTCTAACGCCTATTATTAGGCACT